>NC_133330.1:3228584-3254641 GCF_042186555.1 Aquarana catesbeiana | reverse complement strand
GCTCCGGTTGGGCCCCGGGAGGGGGTGATGGGGGTCAGTGTGCTCCGGTTGGGGCCCCGGGGAGGGGGTGATGGGGGTCAGTGTGCTCCGGTTGGGGCCCCGGGGAGGGGGTGATGGGGGTCAGTGTGCTCCGTTGGGGCCCCAGGGAGGGGTGATGGGGGTCAGTGTGCTCGGTTGGGGCCCCGGGGGGGGGATCGGGGGTCAGTGTGCTCCGGTTGGGCCCCGGGGGGGGGATGGGGGTCAGTGTGCTCCGTTGGGCCCCGGGGGGGGGGGGAGGGGTGATGGGGGTCAGTGTGCTCCGGTTGGGCCCCGGGGAGGGGGGGAGGGGTGATGGGGGTCAGTGTGCTCCGGTTGGGGCCCCGGGGGGAGGGGTGATGGGGGTCAGTGTGCTCCGGTTGGGACCCCGGGGGGGGGGTGATGGGGGTCAGTGTGCTCCGGTTGGGGCCCCGGGGGGGGGAGGGGTGATGGGGGTCAGTCTGCTCTGTTGGGGCCCCGGGGGGGGTGATGGGGGTCAGTGTGCTCCGTTGGGGCCCCGGGAGGGGGGGAGGGGTGATGGGGGTCAGTGTGCTCGGTTGGGGCCCCGGGAGGGGGGGAGGGGTGATGGGGGTCAGTGTGCTCCGGTTGGGACCCCGGGGGGGGGATCGATGGGGGTCAGTGTGCTCCGGTTGGGACCCCGGGGGGGGGTGATGGGGGTCAGTGTGCTCCGGTTGGGGCCCCGGGAGGGGGGGAGGGGTGATGGGGGTCAGTGTGCTCCGGTTGGGGCCCCGGGAGGGGGGGAGGGGTGATGGGGGGTCAGTGTGCTCCGGTTGGGCCCTGGGGGGGTGATGGGGGTCAGTGTGCTCCGGTTGGGGCCCCGGGGGGGGGTGATGGGGGTCAGTGTGCTCCGGTTGGGGCCCCGGGGGGGGGATGGGGTCTGTGTGCTCCGGTTGGGTCCCGGGGGGGGGGAGGGGTGATGGGGGTCAGTGTGCTCCGGTTGGGGCCCCGCGGGAGGGGTGATGGGGGTCAGGTGCCTCCGGTTGGGGCCCCGGGGGGGGGATGGGGGTCAGTGTGCTCCGGTTGGGGCCCCGGGGGGGGGGAGGGGTGATGGGGGTCAGTGTGCTCCGGTTGGGGCCCCGGGGAGGGGGGGAGGGGTGATGGGGGTCAGTGTGCTCCGGTTGGGGCCCCGCGGGGAGGGGTGATGGGGGTCAGTGTGCTCCGGTTGGGGCCCCGGGGGGAGGGGTGATGGGGGTCAGTGTGCTCCGGTTGGGGCCCGGGGGGGGGAGGGGTGATGGGGGTCAGTGTGCTCCGGTTGGGGCCCCGGGGAGGGGGGGAGGGGTGATGGGGGTCAGTGTGCTCCGGTTGGGCCCCGGGGGGGAGGGGTGATGGGGGTCAGTGTGCTCCGGTTGGGGCCCCGGGGAGGGGGGGAGGGGTGATGGGGGTCAGTGTGCTCCGGTTGGGGCCCCGGGGGGAGGGGTGATGGGGGTCAGTGTGCTCCGGTTGGGACCCCGGGGGGGGGATGATGGGGGTCAGTGTGCTCCGGTTGGGGACCCCGGGGGGGGGGGTGATGGGGGTCAGTGTGCTCCGGTTGGGGCCCCGGAGGGGGGGAGGGGTGATGGGGGTCAGTGTGCTCCGGTTGGGGCCCCGGGAGGGGGGGAGGGGTGATGGGGTCAGTGTGCTCCGGTTGGGGCCCCTGGGGGGGTGATGGGGTCAGTGTGCTCCGGTTGGGGCCCCGGGGGGGGGTGATGGGGGTCAGTGTGCTCCGGTTGGGGCCCCGGGGGGGGGGATGGGGGTCAGTGTGCTCCGGTTGGGGTCCCGGGGGGGGGGGGAGGGGTGATGGGGGTCAGTGTGCTCCGGTTGGGGCCCCGCGGGGAGGGGTGATGGGGGTCAGTGTGCTCCGGTTGGGGCCCCGGGGAGGGGGGGAGGGGTGATGGGGGTCAGTGTGCTCCGGTTGGGGCCCCCGGGAGGGGGGGAGGGGTGATGGGGGTCAGTGTGCTCCGGTTGGGGCCCCGCGGGGAGGGGTGATGGGGTCAGTGTGCTCCGGTTGGGGCCCCGGGGGGAGGGGTGATGGGGGTCAGTGTGCTCCGGTTGGGGCCCCGGGGGGGGGAGGGGTGATGGGGGTCAGTGTGCTCCGGTTGGGGCCCCGGGGAGGGGGGGAGGGGTGATGGGGGTCAGTGTGCTCCGGTTGGGGGCCCCGGGGGGAGGGGTGATGGGGGTCAGTGTGCTCCGGTTGGGGCCCCGGGGAGGGGGGGAGGGGTGATGGGGGTCAGTGTGCTCCGGTTGGGGCCCCGGGGGGGAGGGGTGATGGGGTCAGTGTGCTCCGGTTGGGACCCCGGGGGGGGGATGATGGGGGTCAGTGTGCTCCGGTTGGGACCCCGGGGGGGGGGGTGATGGGGGTCAGTGTGCTCCGGTTGGGGCCCCGGGAGGGGGGGAGGGGTGATGGGGGTCAGTGTGCTCCGGTTGGGGCCCCGGGAGGGGGGGGAGGGGTGATGGGGGTCAGTGTGCTCCGGTTGGGGCCCCTGGGGGGGGTGATGGGGGTCAGTGTGCTCCGGTTGGGGCCCCGGGGGGGGGTGATGGGGGTCAGTGTGCTCCGGTTGGGGGCCCCGGGGGGGGGGGAGGATGGGGGTCAGTGTGCTCCGGTTGGGGTCCCGGGGGGGGGGGGAGGGGTGATGGGGGTCAGTGTGCTCCGGTTGGGGCCCCGCGGGGAGGGGTGATGGGGGTCAGTGTGCTCCGGTTGGGGCCCCGGGGGGGGGGATGGGGGGTCAGTGTGCTCCGGTTGGGGCCCCCGGGGGGGGGGAGGGGTGATGGGGGTCAGTGTGCTCCGGTTGGGGCCCCGGGGAGGGGAGGGGTGATGGGGGTCAGTGTGCTCCGGTTGGGGCCCCGCGGGGAGGGGTGATGGGGTCAGTGTGCTCCGGTTGGGGCCCCGGGGGGAGGGGTGATGGGGGTCAGTGTGCTCCGGTTGGGGCCCCGGGGGGGGGAGGGGGTGATGGGGGTCAGTGTGCTCCGGTTGGGGCCCCGGGGAGGGGGGAGGGGTGATGGGGGTCAGTGTGCTCCGGTTGGGGCCCGGGGGGGAGGGGTGATGGGGGTCAGTGTGCTCCGGTTGGGGCCCCGGGGAGGGGGGAGGGGGTGATGGGGGTCAGTGTGCTCCGGTTGGGGCCCCCGGGGGGGGGAGGGGTGATGGGGGTCAGTGTGCTCCGGTTGGGGCCCCGGGGGGGGAGGGGTGATGGGGGTCAGTGTGCTCCGGTTGGGGCCCGGGGGGGGGGGGGGTGATGGGGGTCAGTGTGCTCCGGTTGGGGCCCCGGGGGGGGGTGATGGGGGTCAGTGTGCTCCGGTTGGGGCCCCGGGGGGGGGGGGTGATGGGGGTCAGTGTGCTCCGGTTGGGGCCCCGGGGGGGGTGATGGGGGTCAGTGTGCTCCGGTTGGGGCCCCGGGAGGGGGGGAGGGTGATGGGGGGTCAGTGTGCTCCGGTTGGGGCCCCCCCGGGGAGGGGGGGGGGGGTGATGGGGGTCAGTGTGCTCCGGTTGGGGCCCCGGCGGGGGGGGGGGGGGGAGGGGTGGGGGGGGGGGTGATGTGTGTATATATATATATATATATATATATATATATATATATATATAGGGAGAGTCTCCCTCTCCATCGTTATCATCCAATGTGAAAGTAAAAGAAAATATTAAATGTTGTCACCAGGACAGGAAGTGAGGGGAAATCTTCTGATGGGACACTGGGATCCTCTCATTTCCTGTTGTGTCTCTGGGACAGGAAATGAAGATAATTCTCCCCGATGGGGACACCTGTAGTTCTTCTCTCCGGAGATAAATCCCATCTCTATCATTATACAGGATTTCTATGGAGTCTTCTCAGCGATTACACCATCAGAGCTGACCATCTATTCTAGGAGGGGGAGGAGTCAGCAATCAGGCTGAGTCCCCGAGGCTCCGCCTTCCTGTCCGGCCAGCCAATGTGTCCCCCGAGGAGGAAGCCCCGGCACCGCCCCCCTGTCAGTCGTTATGGTAACCGGGCTGGCGCACCTGTACTGCGCTCTGTGGGCGGGGCCACACGGGAGCTCTGTGGAAGGGGCGTGGTGGTCACGTGACCCCGAGACCGCCACAGCTATTGGCTGCCGCCCCAGACTCCCGGCATCCTCCGCGTGTAAACAGGAATGGCGGAGGAAGAGGGAGAAGAGGATCCGATCAACAACCACAACATGGGGAACCAACTACAGCTTATCCCAGGTACGGCCTGACCCCTCCCACCTACCCTTCTACTCCCCGCCTCCTCTACTCATCTACACCCCACCCACCTACCCCCAAACCCCGCCCACCTACCCAACATGGGGAACCAACTACAGCTTATCCAGGTACGGCCTGACCCCTCCCACCTACCCTTCTACTCCCCGCCTCCTCTACTCATCTACACCCCACCCACCTACCCCCAAACCCCGCCCACCTACCCAACATGGGGAACCAACTACAGCTTATCCCAGGAACGGCCTGACCCCTCCCACCTTCCCATCTACTCCCCGCCTCCTCTACTCTACACCCCACCCACCTACCCCCAAACCCCGCCCACCTACCACAACATGGGGAACCAACTACAGCTTATCCCAGGTACGGCCTGACCCCTCCCACCTTCCCATCTACTCCCCGCCCCCCCTACACATCTACACCCCGCCTACCTACCCCCAAACCCCGCCCATCTACCCAACATGGGGAACCAACTACAGCTTATTCCAGGTGCGGCCTGACCCCTCCCACCTTCCCATCTACTCCCCGCCCCCCCTACACATCTACACCCCGCCTACCTACCCCCAAACCCCCGCCCATCTACCCAACATGGGGAACCAACTACAGCTTATTCCAGGTGCGGCCTGACCCCTCCCACCTACCCTTCTACTCCCCGCCCCTCTACACATCTACACCCCGCCCACCTACCCCAAACCCCGCCCATCTACCACAACATGGGGAACCAACTACAGCTTATCCCAGGTACGACCTGACCCCCTCCCCACCTTCCCATCTACTCCCGCCCACCTACCCCCAAACCCCGCCCATCTACCACAACATGGGAACCAACTACAGCTTATCCCAGGTACGGCTGACTCCTCCCACCTTCCCATCTACTCCCCGCCTCCTCTACACATCTACACCCCACCCACCTACCCCTAAACCCCCGCCCACCTACCACAACATGGGGAACCAACTACAGCTTATCCCAGGTACGGCCTGATCCCTCCCACCTTCCCATCTACTCCCCGCCCCTTCTACACATCTACACCCCGCCTACCTACCCCCAAACCCGCCCACCTACCCAACATGGGGAACCAACTACAGCTCATCCCAGGTACGCCCTGACCCCTCCCACCTTCCCATCTACTCCCCGCCTCCTCTACACATCTACACCCCGCCCACCTACCACAACATGGGGAACCAACTACAGCTTATCCTAGGTACGACCTGACCCATCCCACCTTCCCATCTACTCCCCGCCCCCCCTCTACACCCCGCCCACCTACCCCCAAACCCCGCCCACCTACCCAACATGGGGAACCAACTACAGCTCATCCCAGTACGCCCTGACCCCTCCCACCTTCCCATCTACTCCCCCGCCTCCTCTACACATCTACACCCCGCCCACCTACCCCAAACCCCGCCCACCTACCCAACATGGGGAACCAACTACAGCTCATCCCAGGTACGCCCTGACCCCTCCCACCTTCCCATCTACTCCCCGCCCCCCCTACATATCTACACCCCGCCCACTTACCCCCAAACCCCGCCCATCTACCACAACATGGGGAACCAACTACAGCTTATCCCAGGAACGGCCTGACCCCTCCCACCTACCCATCTACTCCCCGCCCCCTTCTACTCCCCGCCCACCTACCCCCAAACCCCACCCACCTACCACAACATGGGGAACCAACTACAGCTTATCCCAGGAACGGCCTGACCCCTCCACCTACCCATCTACACCCGCCCACCTACCCAACATGGGGAACCAACTACAGCTTATCCCAGGTACGGCCCTGACCCCTCCCACCTACCCTTCTACTCCCCGCCCCTCTACACATCTACACCCCGCCCACCTACCCCCAAACCCGGCCCACCTACCACAACATGGGGAACCAACTACAGCTTATCCCAGGTACGACCTGACCCATCCACCTTCCCATCTACTCCCCGCCCCCCCTACATATCTACACCCCCGCCCACTTACCCCCAAACCCCGCCCATCTACCACAACATGGGGAACCAACTACAGCTTATCCCAGGTACGACCTGACCCATCCCACCTTCCCATCTACTCCCCGCCCCCCTCTACACATCTACACCCCGCCCACCTACCCCCAAACCCGGCCCACCTACCACAACATGGGGAACCAACTACAGCTTATCCCAGGAACGGCCTGACCCCTCCCACCTTCCCATCTACTCCCCGCCCCCCTCTACACCCTGCCCACCTACCCCCAAACCCCGCCCACCTACCCAACATGGGGAACCAACTACAGCTTATCCCAGGTACGCCCTGACCCCTCCCACCTTCCCATCTACTCCCCGCCCCCCCTACACATCTACACCCCGCCTACCTACCCCCAAACCCCGCCCACCTACCCAACATGGGGAACCAACTACAGCTTATCCCAGGTACGCCCTGACCCCTCCCACCTTCCCATCTACTCCCCGCCTCCTCTACACATCTACACCCCGCCCACCTACCCCTAAACCCCGCCCACCTTCCCAACATGGGGAACCAACTACAGCTTATCCCAGGTACGGCCTGACCCCTCCCACCTTCCCATCTACTCCCCGCCCACCTACCCCCAAACCCCGCCCACCTACCACAACATGGGGAACCAACTACAGCTTATCCCAGGTACGGCCTGACCCCTCCCACCTTCCCATCTACACCCCGCCCACCTACCCCCAAACCCCGCCCACCTACCACAACATGGGGAACCAACTACAGCTTATCCCAGGTGCGGCCTGACCCCTCCCACCTACCCTTCTACTCCCCGCCCCTCTACACATCTACACCCCGCCCACCTACCCCCAAACCCCGCCCACCTACCACAACATGGGGAACCAACTACAGCTTATCCCAGGTACGACCTGACCCATCCCACCTTCCCATCTACTCCCTGCCCCCCCTACATATCTACACCCCGCCCACTTACCCCCAAACCCCGCCCATCTACCACAACATGGGGAACCAACTACAGCTTATCCCAGGAACGGCCTGACCCCTCCCACCTACCCATCTACTCCCCGCCCCTTCTACTCCCCGCCCACCTACCCCCAAACCCCACCCACCTACCACAACATGGGGAACCAACTACAGCTTATCCCAGGAACGGCCTGACCCCTCCCACCTACCCATCTACTCCCCGCCTCCTCTACACATCTACACCCCGCCCACCTACCCCTAAACCCCGCCCACCTACCCAACATGGGGAACCAACTACAGCTTATCCCAGGTACGGCCTGACCCCTCCCACCTTCCCATCTACTCCCCGCCCCTTCTACTCCCCGCCCACCTACCCAACATGGGGAACCAACTACAGCTTATCCCAGGTACGGCCTGACCTCTCCCACCTTCCCATCTACTCCACGCCCCTTCTACTCCCCGCCCACCTACCCCCAAACCCCGCCCACCTACCACAACATGGGGAACCAACTACAGCTTATCCCAGGTGCGGCCTGACCCCTCCCACCTACCCTTCTACTCCCCGCCCCTCTACACATCTACACCCCGCCCACCTACCCCCAAACCCCGCCCACCTACCACAACATGGGAAACCAACTACAGCTTATCCCAGGTACGGCCTGACCCCTCCCACCTTCCCATCTACTCCCCGCCCACCTACCCCCAAACCCCGCCCACCTACCACAACATGGGGAACCAACTACAGCTTATCCCAGGTACGGCCTGACCCCTCCCACCTTCCCATCTACTCCCCGCCCCTTCTAGTACCCACCCAACTACCCCCAAACCCCGCCCACCTACCACAACATGGGGAACCAACTACAGCTTATCCCAGGTACGGCCTGACCCCTCCCACCTACCCATCTACTCCCCGCCCCTTCTACTCCCCGCCCACCTACCCAACATGGGGAACCAACTACAGCTTATCCCAGGTACGGCCTGACCCCTCCCACCTTCCCATCTACTCCCCGCCCCCCCTACACATCTACACCCCGCCTACCTACCCCCAAACCCCGCCCACCTACCCAACATGGGGAACCAACTACAGCTTATCCCAGGTACGACCTGACCCCTCCCACCTTCCCATCTACTCTCTGCCCCCCTCTACACCCTGCCCACCTACCCCCAAACCCCGCCCACCTACCCAACATGGGGAACCAACTACAGCTTATCCCAGGTACGGCCTGACCCCTCCCACCTTCCCATCTACTCCCCGCCCACCTACCCCCAAACCCCGCCCACCTACCACAACATGGGGAACCAACTACAGCTTATCCCAGGTGCGGCCTGACCCCTCCCACCTACCCTTCTACTCCCCGCCCCTCTACACATCTACACCCCGCCCACCTACCCCCAAACCCCGCCCACCTACCACAACATGGGGAACCAACTACAGCTTATCCCAGGTACGACCTGACCCCTCCCACCTTCCCATCTACTCCCCGCCCCTTCTACACATCTACACCCCGCCTACCTACCCCCAAACCCCGCCCATCTACCACAACATGGGGAACCAACTACAGCTTATCCCAGGTACGACCTGACCCCTCCCACCTTCCCATCTACTCCCCGCCCCCCTACATATCTACACCCCGCCCACTTACCCCCAAACCCCGCCCATCTACCACAACATGGGGAACCAACTACAGCTTATCCCAGGAACGGCCTGACCCCTCCCACCTACCCATCTACTCCCCGCCTCCTCTACACATCTACACCCCGCCCACCTACCCCCAAACCCCGCCCACCTACCCAACATGGGGAACCAACTACAGCTTATCCCAGGTACGCCCTGACCCCTCCCACCTTCCCATCTACTCCCCGCCTCCTCTACACATCTACACCCCGCCCACCTACCCCTAAACCCCGCCCACCTACCCAACATGGGGAACCAACTACAGCTTATCCCAGGTACGGCCTGACCCCTCCCACCTTCCCATCTACTCCCGGCCCCTTCTACTCCCCGCCCACCTACCCAACATGGGGAACCAACTACAGCTTATCCCAGGTACGGCCTGACCTCTCCCACCTTCCCATCTACTCCACGCCCCCCTCTACACATCTACACCCCGCCCACCTACCCCCAAACCCCGCCCACCTACCACAACATGGGGAACCAACTACAGCTTATCCCAGGTACGGCCTGACCCCTCCCACCTACCCTTCTACTCCCCGCCCCTCTACACATCTACACCCCGCCCACCTACCCCCAAACCCCGCCCACCTACCACAACATGGGAAACCAACTACAGCTTATCCCAGGAACGGCCTGACCCCTCCCACCTTCCCATCTACTCCCCGCCCCCCTCTACACCCTGCCCACCTACCCCCAAACCCCGCCCACCTACCCAACATGGGGAACCAACTACAGCTTATCCCAGGTACGGCCTGACCCCTCCCACCTTCCCATCTACTCCCCGCCCCCCTCTACACCCTGCCCACCTACCCCCAAACCCCGCCCACCTACCCAACATGGGGAACCAACTACAGCTTATCCCAGGAACGGCCTGACCCCTCCCACCTTCCCATCTACTCCCCGCCCACCTACCCCCAAACCCCGCCCACCTACCACAACATGGGGAACCAACTACAGCTTATCCCAGGTACGGCCTGACCCCTCCCACCTTCCCATCTACTCCCCGCCCCTTCTAGTACCCACCCAACTACCCCCAAACCCCGCCCACCTACCACAACATGGGGAACCAACTACAGCTTATCCCAGGTACGGCCTGACCCCTCCCACCTACCCATCTACTCCCCGCCCCTTCTACTCCCCGCCCACCTACCCAACATGGGGAACCAACTACAGCTTATCCCAGGTACGGCCTGACCCCTCCCACCTTCCCATCTACTCCCCGCCCCTTCTACTCCCCGCCCACCTACCCAACATGGGGAACCAACTACAGCTTATCCCAGGTACGGCCTGACCCCTCCCACCTTCCCATCTACTCCCCGCCCACCTACCCCCAAACCCCGCCCACCTACCACAACATGGGGAACCAACTACAGCTTATCCCAGGTGCGGCCTGACCCCTCCCACCTACCCTTCTACTCCCCGCCCCTCTACACATCTACACCCCGCCCACCTACCCCCAAACCCCGCCCACCTACCACAACATGGGGAACCAACTACAGCTTATCCCAGGTACGACCTGACCCATCCCACCTTCCCATCTACTCCCCGCCCCCCCTACATATCTACACCCCGCCCACTTACCCCCAAACCCCGCCCATCTACCACAACATGGGGAACCAACTACAGCTTATCCCAGGAACGGCCTGACCCCTCCCACCTACCCATCTACTCCCCGCCCCTTCTACTCCCCGCCCACCTACCCCCAAACCACACCCACCTACCACAACATGGGGAACCAACTACAGCTTATCCCAGGAACGGCCTGACCCCTCCCACCTACCCATCTACTCCCCGCCCCTTCTACTCTCCGCCCACCTACCCCCAAACCCCACCCACCTACCACAACATGGGGAACCAACTACAGCTTATCCCAGGAACGGCCTGACCCCTCCCACCTACCCATCTACTCCCCGCCCCTTCTACTCCCCGCCAACTAACCTCTAAACCCCGCCCACCTACCCAAAATGGGGAACCAACTACAGCTTATCCCAGGTACGGCCTGACCCCTCCCACCTACCCATCTACTCCCCGCCCCTTCTACTCCCCGCCCACCTACCCAACATGGGGAACCAACTACAGCTTATCCCAGGTATGGCCTGACCCCTCCCACCTACCCATCTACTCCCCGCCCCTTCTACTCCCCGCCCACCTACCCAACATGGGGAACCAACTACAGCTTATCCCAGGTATGGCCTGACCCCTCCCACCTACCCATCTACTCCCCGCCCCTTCTACACCCCGCCCACCTACCACAACATGGGGAACCAACTACAGCTTATCCCAGGTATGGCCTGACCCCTCCCACCTACCCATCTACTCCCCGCCCCTTCTACTCCCCGCCCACCTACCCAACATGGGGAACCAACTACAGCTTATCCCAGGTACGGCCTGACCCCTCCCACCTTCCCATCTACTCCACGCCCCTTCTACTCCCCGCCCACCTACCCCCAAACCCCGCCCATCTACCACAACATGGGGAACCAACTACAGCTTATCCCAGGTACGACCTGACCCATCCCACCTTCCCATCTACTCCCCGCCCCCCCTACATATCTACACCCCGCCCACCTACCCCCAAACCCCGCCCACCTACCACAACATGGGGAACCAACTACAGCTTATCCCAGGTACGGCCTGACCCCTCCCACCTTCCCATCTACACCCCGCCCACCTACCCCCAAACCCCGCCCACCTACCACAACATGGGGAACCAACTACAGCTTATCCCAGGTGCGGCCTGACCCCTCCCACCTACCCTTCTACACCCCGCCCACCTACCCCCAAACCCCGCCCACCTACCACAACATGGGGAACCAACTACAGCTTATCCCAGGTACGACCTGACCCCTCCCACCTTCCCATCTACTCCCCGCCCCTTCTACACATCTACACCCCGCCCACCTACCCCCAAACCCCGCTCATCTACCACAACATGGGGAACCAACTACAGCTTATCCCAGGAACGGCCTGACCCCTCCCACCTTCCCATCTACTCCCCGCCCCCCTCTTCACCCTGCCCACCTACCCCCAAACCCCGCCCACCTACCCAACATGGGGAACCAACTACAGCTTATCCCAGGTGCGGCCTGACCCCTCCCACCTTCCCATCTACTCCCCGCCCCTTCTACACATCTACACCCCGCCCACCTACCCCCAAACCCCGCTCATCTACCACAACATGGGGAACCAACTACAGCTTATCCCAGGAACGGCCTGACCCCTCCCACCTTCCCATCTACTCCCCGCCCCCCTCTTCACCCTGCCCACCTACCCCCAAACCCCGCCCACCTACCCAACATGGGGAACCAACTACAGCTTATCCCAGGAACGGCCTGACCCCTCCCACCTTCCCATCTACTCCCCGCCCCCCTCTACACCCTGCCCACCTACCCCCAAACCCCGCCCACCTACCCAACATGGGGAACCAACTACAGCTTATCCTAGGTACGGCCTGACCCCTCCCACCTACCCTTCTACTCCCCGCCCCTCTACACATCTACACCCCGCCCACCTACCCCCAAACCCCGCCCACCTACCACAACATGAGGAACCAACTACAGCTTATCCCAGGTACGGCCTGACCCCTCCCACCTACCCATCTACTCCCCGCCCCTTCTACACATCTACACCCCGCCCACTTACCCCCAAACCCCGCCCATCTACCACAACATGGGGATCCAACTACAGCTTATCCCAGGTACGGCCTGACTCCTCCCACCTTCCCATCTACTCCCCGCCCCCCCTACACATCTACACCCCGCCCACTTACCCCCAAACCCCGCCCATCTACCACAACATGGGGAACCAACTATAGCTTATCCCAGGTACGGCCTGACTCCTCCCACCTTCTCATCTACTCCCCGCCCCTCCTACACCCCGCCCACCTACCACAAGATGGGGAACCAACTACGGCTTATTCTGGGTATGCTCTGACCCCTCCCACCTACCCCTACACTGCCCGCCCCCTACACCCCGCCTCCTTTATACCCCACCTACTTACTGCTAAACCCCTCCCACCTAACCTTCTACTCCCCGCCCACCTACCCTTCTCCCTGCCTCTCTACCCCATCATTGATATACTTTATAGATTTATTTATACACACAGACATAGATATATATATATATACAGTGGGGATTGAAAGTTTGGGCACCCCAGGTAAAAATGTGTATTAATGTGCAAAACAAATTCAAGGAAAGATGGAAAAATCTCCAAATGGCATCAAATTACAGATTAGATATTCTTATAATATGTCAAAGTTAGATTTTATTTCCATCATTTACACTTTCAAAATTACAGAAAACAAAAAAATGGGGTCTGCAAAAGTTTGGGCACCCTGCAGAATTTCTAGCATGCACTGCCCCCTTTGCAAAGCTGAGACCTGCCAGTGTCATGGATTGTCCTCAGTCATCATATGAGAAGACCAGGTGACGTCAATCTCAAAGGTTTTAAATGACCAGACTCATCTGACCCCCAACAATCAGCACCACATGGGTTCTTCTAAGCAGTTGTCTAGAAAACTGAAAGTGAAAATAGTTGACGCTCACAAAGCTGGAGAAGGCTATAAGAAGATAGCAAAGCCTTTTCAGATGTCAATATCCTCTGTTGGGAATGTAATTAAAGCGTTTGTAAAGGTGTTTTTTTTTTTTTTTTAAAATAACAAACATGTTATACTTACCTTCACTGTGCAGCTCGTTCTGCACAGAGTGGCCCCGAACCTCGTCTTCTGGGGTCCCTCGGCGGCTGTTTCAGCTCCTCCCCGCAAGCATTCACCACCTTAATGCGAGCTCCCTCGCACGGTGGTGAGTGCTTGCGGGCGCGCTCCCGTGATACAGCCGGCGGCTATAGCCGCTCGCTGTATCACTCGGCCCCGCCCCCCGGCGCGCCGCGTCATCGGATGTGATTGACAGCAGCGCGAGCCAATGGCTGCGCTGCTTTCAATCCATCCACTGCAGCCAATCAGCGGCCAGGGTGAGCGGAGGAACAGATGTCGGGAACGCGAAGCTGACTTTCGAGGCGTCAGGTAAGTAAAACGGGGGGGCTGGGGGCGGCGGTTCTGTCAGAAGTTTTTTCACCTTAATGCATAGAATGCATTAAGGTGAAAAAATTTTTACCTTTACAACCCCTTTAAGAAATGGCAGTCATCAGAAACAGTGGAAGGTAAAGGAAGATCTGGAAGACCAAGAAAAATATCAGACAGAACAGCTCGCAGGATTGTGAGAAAAGCCAATCAAAACCCACATTTGACTTTCCCTTCAGAAAGATCTGCCAGACACTGGAGTTCCACTATAAAGAGATACTTGTACAAATATGGTCTTCATGGAAGAGTCATCAGAAGAAAACCTCTTCTACGTCTTCACCACAAAAATCAGCGTTTGAACTTTGCAGATGAACATATAGACAAGCCTGAGGCATTTTGGAAACAAGTTCTGTGGACCGATGAGGTTAAATAGAACTTTTTGGCCGGAATGAGCAAAGGTACGTTTGGAGAAGAAAGGGCACAGAATTTAATGAAAAGAACCTTTGTCCAACTGTGAAGCATGGAGGTGGATCAATCATGCTTTGGGGTTGTATTGCAGCCAGTGGCACAGGGAACATTTCACGAGTAGAAGGAAAAATGGATTCAATAAAATTTCAGTACATTTTGGATGGTAACTTGATGCCATCTGTAAAAAAGCTGAAGTTAAAGAGAGGATGGCTTCTACAAATGGATAATGATCCAAAACACACCTCAAAATCCACGGGGGGGGGTTACATCAAGAGGTGTAAACTGAAGGGTTTGCCATGGCCTTCACAATCTCCTGACCTCAACATTATTGAAAATCTATGGATAGACCTTAAAAGAGCAGAGCGTGACAGACAGCCCAGAAATCTCAAAGAACTGGAAGACTTTTGTAAGGAAGAAATGGGCAAAGATACCTCAAAGAAGAATTAAAAGACTCTTGGCTGGCTACAAAAAGCGTTTACAAGCTGTGATACGTGCCAAAGGGGGCAGTACAAGATATTAACTCTGCAGGGTGCCCAAACTTTTGCAGACGCCATTTTTTTTTTTGTTTTTCTGTAATTTTGTAAATGATGGAAATAAAATCCAACTTTTTTTGACATATTATAAGAATGTCTAATCTGTAATTTGATGCCATTTGGAGATTTTTCCATCTTTCCTTGGCTTCGTTATGCACATTAATATAACATTTTTACATGGGGTGCCCAAACTTTCGATCCCCACTGTACAGTATCTAACAAAAGTAAGTACACCCCTCAGTGACATTTGTGTAAATCTTTTCTTCTCTCTTTTCATGTGACAACACTGAAGAAATGACACTTGTCTACAATGTAAAGTAGTGAGTGTACAGCTTGTATAACAGTGTAAATTTACTGTCCCCTCAAAATAACTCAACACACAGCCATTAATGTCTAAACCGCTGGCAACAAAAGTCAGTACACCCCTAAGAGAAAATCTCCAAATTGGGCCCAAAGTGTCAATATTTTGTGTGGCCTCCATTATTTTCCAGCACTGCCTTAACCCTCTTGGACATGGAGGTCACCAGAGCTTCACAGGTTGTCACTGGAGTCCTCTTCCCCTCCTCCATGATGACATCACGGAGCTGGTGGATGTTAGAGACCTTGCGCTCCTCCACCTTCTGTTTGAGGATGTCCCACAGATGATCAATAGGGTTTAGGTCTGGAGACATGCTTGGCCAGTCCATCACCTTTACCCTCAGCTTCTTTATCAAGGCAGTGGTGGTCTTGGAGGTGTGTTTGGGGTGGTTATCATGTTGGAATACTGCCCTGCGGTCCAGTCTCTGAAGGGAGGGGATCATGCTCTGCTTCAGTATGTCACAGTACATGTTGGCATTCATGGTTCCCTCAATGATCTGTAGCCCCCCAGTGCCGGCAGCACTCATGCAGCCCCAGACCATGACACTCCCACCACCATGCTTCACTGTAGACAAGACACACTTGTCTTTGTCCTCCTCACCTGGTTGCCGCCACACACGCTTGTCACCATCTGAACCAAATACGTTTATCTTGGTCTCATCAGACCACAGGACATGGTTCCAGTAATCCATGTCCTTAGTCTGCTTGTCTTCAGCAAACTGCAGATTTTCTTGTGCATCATCATTAGAAGAGGCTTCCTTCTGGGACGACAGCCATGCAGACCAGTTTGATGCAGTGTGCGGCGTATGGTCTGAGCACTGACAGGCTGACCCCCCACCCCTACAACCTCTGCAGCAATGCTGGCAGCACTCATACATCTATTTCCCAAAGACAACCTCTGGATATGACGCTAAGCACGTGACCTCAACTTCTTTGGTGGACCATGGTGAGGCCTGTTCTGAGTGGAACCTGTCCTGTTATACTGCTGTATGGTCTTGGCCACCGTGCTGCAGATCAGTTTCAGGGTCTTGGCAATCTTCTTATAGCCTAGACCAGTGATGGTGAACCTTGGCACCCCAGATGTTTTGGAACTACATTTCCCATGATGCTCAGCTACACAGCAGAGTGCCAGAGCATCATGGGAAATGGAGTTCCAAAACATCTGGGGTGCCGAGGTCGCCATCACTGGCCTAGTCCATCTGTATGTAGAGCAACAATTCTTTCTGAAGGCGTCTTCCAGGACACCCCCATGAACCCTAGAGCTCCTCCTACCAGGACAGGAAACGCATTAACCCCACCAGATAAAAGGGAGGTCCTCCAGGCCCCATGTCAATATTAGTGTTTCCTCCAGACGGGAGGGTAACCTGTTTCCTGGAACCTGGTCCTCTAGTCTCATGAGCGTGGCTCCTGTTGGGATTGGGGAAATATTCCTACCTTCTCTTCCACCCAGAGCGGCACCTCCCAGGGGAGTGGGTTGTTGCTGCTGTCCCCTGTCCTCAGTGCCTGGGGAAAACCAGGACCGCGGTGATGTCAGCCCCATAGTGTTGGTCACATGGGCGGCGTGGCGACATGTTTTCCCCGCTGACAGCCTGGCTGGTATGTGCGGGGGAAAAAGGAAGCCACGGACACATGGGGAGACGGAGCTACTGCGCTCCAAGCTGGCCCACAGGAAGTACCCGGCGGGGTCACTTCCTTGGCAGATGACATCATCGGCAGGCGCCAGAGACGCCGGTTCCGGTCTCCATACGGCGTGATTAGGGGACGCTGGTGTTTAAAAGGGTGAAGACCCAGCAGAGGCTGCCAACCACCAGAGGGGCAGGATGGATTCCTCGGCAGCACGTGCACAGACAGCGGTTGCAGGCCCCAGCACCTCACAGGTAAGCCTGGAGTGCTTGCACCCCCTTACATATCCTGTGAGTGTTTCCCCCCCGCTTATAACCAGTGGAACTTGGTAAAAGGAGCACATTTTCCTCCCTCCTGCATGGGGTATTTTGGCGTTTTTGTGGCTTTAATTACACTGTGGGTCATTTGTTTGTGTTACAGGCCAAGACTCAGGACAAGGCCCAAGCGCAGCCACCCTAAAGGAAATGTGCAGTTTGCGGAAACAAATTGAGCTCCTCATGGAGCAAAGCAGTTTTGCCGCACTTGTATAGAGAGCCTAGCCAAGGATGACCCGGTAGTTTCCTGTCAGAAGATGCTGACTTCAGTTAGGGATGAGATGACGTCAACGTTCAGCTCCTTTTAAAACACAGATTTCTAAGATCCAGGTCTCCTCACAGGGTCCATCTCCAGAGAGGACTCTAGCCAGTCCTAGTGCTCTACCGCAGAGCGCAGAGAGTGAGGATTCTGAAGAAGACGTTAGATCTTCCCGTTCTTCTCAGGAATAATCAGGGTTAGATACAGGGCCCAGGGATAGAGAATCTGTCAGGGACTCAAGGTACAAGCTGTCATTGGATGATGTTATTGACATGTTGAAGGCTATCTATATGACCCTTGATATAGAGGAGGAGAAGGTACAAATGTCTAAACATGACTTTATGTATGAAGGTATGCATAAGAAAGAAGGCTTGGGTTTTCCCCGTGCATAGTTTCCTTCTTGATACGGTTAAGCTACAATGGGGAAATCCAGAGAGAAAAACATTTTTTTCCGGTAACATAAGAAAAAGGTTTCCGTTTGAGGAGGACACAGCGCAGCCTTGGAACAAATATCCCAAGTTAGACGCACCTCTCTCAAAAATTTTTAAAAAATACGGACCTTTTGCGCAGGGCCTGGGACTCATCTATTGTAAGTCTTAAACCAGCCCAGGCATCTACTTGTGCAACCAGAAACCTAGAAGTACGGTTGGCGCAAATTCAAACGCGCCTTTCAGCAGGAACTTCAAGAGAGCAAATTCTGAAATCCTTCCCACTCCTCCTTTCGGGCAGTAGGCTTTCTGGCAGGATCTTCCGCTGAGTCTGTGAGAATGACAGGGAGGACCTCAGCCTTGCTGAATTCGGCCAGAAGAAGCCTATGGCTTAAAACCTGGTCAGGTGACGCTGCCTCTAAATTGCGCCTATGTGGTCTTCCCTTAACAGGCGACCATCTTTTTTGGCGTGGGTCTGCAAGAGGCACTAGAGCGCACGGCCGATAGAAAAAAAGGCCTTTCCCGAAAATAAGAAAAAGCCGACAGCCAGAATTTTTTTTTTTCGCGGCCAAGGTAGGCAACGGGGTCAAAGAGAAAGGGACAATGGGCCCAAAATACACTGGACAGGGCACAAAGGCAGAGGTAAGGGGGGGGTCTTGTTTAACCCTCAACAACCCGCCAAGCCACAGTGACTCGTGTCTCCCAGTGGGAGGAAGATTGAGGGCCACAGTGGGCAGCAGTCACCTCAAGTCCATTTATCTTGGACCTAGTGACCAATGTGTACAGGCTGGAGTTCTCTTCCCAGCGGCCAGAGAGATTGCTGGTCACCTTCCCTCCCCGAGATCGGGTAAAGGCGACAGCTCTGGGCCTCCAGATTGGAGACTTGATAGATCAAAGAGTTCTGATCCAGGTTCCCCGATCGGATCAAGGCAAGGGCTTTTATTCCCATATCTTTGTCATCAGAAAGCCGTCGGGGAAAATATTGGCTTATACTAAAGCCTTCGGTCTCTAAACCGCTCATTCAGGTACAAGGATTTCCGTATGGAAACAGTGTTTGGAATCGAAAATCTGCTTCATGGCCACTTTGGATTTGAGGGATGCACATCCCTATATAGCCAGCTTTCCAGAAGTTTTAGAGACTAGCAGTCAAGGTTGGGACAGAGATCCGTCACTTTCAATTCCAAGCCCTACCCTTCGGATTGTCATCAGCCAAACTCATCTTTACAAAGGTGTTGGGAGAGGCGCTGGCTCCGTTAAGGTTCAAAGCAATTACTATCATCCCATACCTGGACGATCTCCTAGATCTCCTAAAAAAACACAAAGGCTCGTCTCACATTTGCCAAAAAATATCTGGATTATCCTCAAGACTTTTGTGCAAATATTCTGTGGACTGATGAGAGAAAAGTTGAACATTTTGGAAGGTGTGTGTCCCGTTATATCTGGCGTAAAACAAACACAGCATCTCCTAAAAAGAACATCATGCCAACAATCACACATGGTGGTGGTGGTGGTAGGGGGATGGTCTGGGGCTGGATGACTTCCCATCATTGATGGAACCATGAATTCTGCACTCTACCAGAAAATCATGAAGGAGAATCTCCACCCATCACTTCCTGACCCCAAGGGCACTTGTGTTATGCAGCAGGGGGTTTAGGGGGCAATTCATTTTTCACAAAGGGATAGGCAGGTTTGGACAGCAAGTAATCATTTAAAAACTGCATTTTGTATTTCCTCGATTTATCTCTGTGTAATATTAACATTTGTTTGGTGATCGGAATCATTTAAGCGTGACAAATATCCAAAAAAAATAAAAAATCAGGAAGGGGGCAAATACCTTTTCACAGCACTGTACACACCCCACCCAGTGTAGCCTCTTTCTATACAATGTATCCTCCTCCTCTATACAATGTATCCTCCTCCTCTATACAATGTATCCTCCTCCTCTATACAATGTATCCTCCTCCTCCTTCTATACAATGTATCCTCCTCCTTCTATACAATGTATCCTCCTCCTTCTATACAATGTATCCTCCTCCTCCTCTATACAATGTATCCTCCTCTTCTATACAATGTATCCTCCTCCTCTTCTATACAATGTATCCTCCTCCTTCTATACAATGTATCCTCCTCCTTCTATACAATGCATCCTCCTCCTCTATATAATGTATTCTTCTCCTTCTATACAATGTATCCTCCTCCTCTTCTATACAATGTATCCTCCTCCTTCTATACAATGTATCCTCCTCCTCCTATACAATGTATCCTCCTCCTTCTATACAATGTATCCTCCTCCTTCTATACAATGTATCCTCCTCCTTCTATACAATGTATCCTCCTCCTCCTTCTATACAATGTATCCTCCTCCTTCTATACAATGTATCCTCCTCCTTCTATACAATGTATCCTCCTCCTTCTATACAATGTATCCTCCTCCTCCTTCTATACAATGTATCCTCCTCTTCTATACAATGTATCCTCCTCCTCTATACAATGTATTCTTCTCCTTCTATACAATGTATCCTCCTCCTCTTCTATACAATGTATCCTCCTCTTCTATACAATGTATTCTTCTCCTTCTATACAATGTATCCTCCTCCTCTTCTATACAATGTATCCTCCTCTTCTATACAATGTATCCTCCTCTTCTATACAATGTATCCTCCTCTTCTATACAATGTATCCTCCTCTTCTATACAATGTATCCTCCTCCTTCTATACAATGTATCCTCCTCCTTCTATACAATGTATCCTCCTCCTCCTTCTATACAATGTATCCTCCTCCTCTTCTATACAATGTATCCTCCTCTTCTATACAATGTATCCTCCTCCTTCTATACAATGTATCCTCCTCCTTCTATACAATGTATCCTCCTCCTTCTATACAATGTATCCTCCTCCTCCTTCTATACAATGTATCCTCCTCCTTCTATACAATGTATCCTCCTCCTTCTATACAATGTATCCTCCTCCTTCTATACAATGTATCCTCCTCCTCTTTCTATACAATGTATCCTCCTCCTTCTATACAATGTATCCTCCTCCTCCTTCTATACAATGTATCCTCCTCCTCCTTCTATACAATGTATCCTCCTCCTTCTATACAATGTATCCTCCTCCTCTTTCTATACAATGTATCCTCCTCCTTCTATACAATGTATCCTCCTCCTCCTTCTATACAATGTATCCTCCTCCTCCTTCTATACAATGTATCCTCCTCCTCCTTCTATACAATGTATCCTCCTCCTTCTATACAATGTATCCTCCTCCTCCTTCTATACAATGTATCCTCCTCCTCCTTCTATACAATGTATCCTCCTCCTCCTTCTATACAATGTATCCTCCTCCTTCTATACAATGTATCCTCCTCCTTCTATACAATGTATCCTCCTCCTCCTTCTATACAATGTATCCTCCTCCTCCTTCTATACAATGTATCCTCCTCCTTCTATACAATGTATCCTCCTCCTTCTATACAATGTATCCTCCTCCTCTATACAATGTATCCTCCTCCTCTATACAATGTATCCTCCTCCTTCTATACAATGTATCCTCCTCCTCCTTCTATACAATGTATCCCCCATTACTCTGTGTTTGTTCTCTGCAGAGAGTGAGGAGGACGATGACATGGAGATGGAAGATCCGGATAGAGGAGACTCCGAGGCTCCGACCATTATTAACTTTGACACCAGCCTGCCGACGTCTCACGCGGTGCGTATGGAAATCTCCTAAACTATCTACATTGAAGTGTCATAGATTGCAGCTTACCAGTCTATAGATGTGCCGTCCGGACTCCTTTTTTCTTTTTCTCTTTATTTTCACCTGATGATCCAAAGCTCAAATGCTGTTTTCATTTTGGATAGAGTTGTAACCTCTGTCAAGTTTTTTTGTTTTTTTTTTTTTTGTTTTTTTTTTAGCCCTCTGTGTCCCATTGCGGAAATTGCCCTTTATTTCCTGTCTCATAGCCAAAACAGGAAGTGAGGAATCCCTTGCCCCCCTCCAGGTCACCAGAACTAGTGTCCCCATTGGAAGATTTCCCCTCTATTACTATTTTTGGGGACGACCCAACATTTGGGATTTTCTTTTACTAATAATGGTAAAACAGAACAAATAGGGAGGGTGGATCTCCCTAACGGGGACACAGACAACAATAAAAACCTTACAGGGGGTCTAATCCCTCTCCACTCTCCAGAAAGTTTTGCCTTTTCTTTTATACTTTAACACACTTCCTGTACCAGGGTGACAACACTCAGAGTCTGTAAAAGAAGCAGCATTTTCACACTAGGATAGGACTACAGAACACCTCCCGCTCTCCTCATCTCCAGAACATGGGGCTTGTTCTGTAGTCCACAGAGGAAAGCTGGGAATAGTATAGAATTAATGAACACATGTAAGATGTGGGTGTTGGATGTGACGCTCTCTTCTCCCCCGCAGTACCTGGGGATGGACATGGAGGAGTTCCACGGACGGACTGTACATGATGATGACAGCTGTCAGCAGATCCCCGTTTTGCCGCACTTACAAGTGATGCTGATCCCGGGTCAGACTCTGCCGCTGCACCTCTCCCGGCCACAAGAGGTCAGTATGGTGCGCGGCCTCATCCAGAGGGACAGAACGTTCGCTGTGCTGGCCTACAGGTATGTGATAGGGGGGGAGTTCAGGACCCCCAAGAGGGACCCTGATGGGATCAATGTCTACTTATAACTTTATCTGTGAGATGTCGGTATTGGGCCTTAGGTGACGGGTGTGTATAGAGAATCAGGAATACTAGTATATAGACTGCATGTTGCTGAAGGGCAAATCTGAGTGCTGGTCTTTGCTCTGAGTTTGTTTGGGAGGGGCGTTTGGACTCCTGTAAATGTTTTTTTTTTCTAAAGTGTTACATGAAAGAACACATACTCAGCACCCCTTTAGACGTGCATGCACTGGGCGCTGCAGGCTTTAGTTGTGCGATTTGATGATCATTCGCTTGATTTGTAATCAAACAAGTGATCAGCAGATTGCACAGCTAAAGTCTACAAATGCTGCATCGTGAGGGATGCCAGAGATGTGTTCTTTCATGTAATGCCCAGGAGCAAATTGATGGCAGAGAAAGCTGATTAGCTGTAAGAGGGGCCCAACAACAGTACAGCAGCTGCTATAATTTATAGAGATGGAGGTTTTCTGGGACTGGATAGTAATGATATGTATGACGTAGGACCCTTCGCTGGAGACACCTGAACTCCATCATTTGGAGGGGTTCATATACTTTTGCTCATATAGTATACAGACCAGCAATGCTGGCTTTTCAGTCTTTTTGCTGTTTAAATTCAGAAAGACGTCTTTTATGGACCCAAAATTGGCAAATAAGAGAAGATGATTGTTGGGGGTCACACCGATTGTAAATGCTCAGATGGCGGGGATGCGGAAGGCGATGCACTCAGATAATGTCAGAAATAAATAAATAAAGACGGATTGATCTGAACGATCTTCCAGCTCTCTATAACCTCTTATGAGGCTGAACCCTGTAAGTGTCTAAAACATGAACCGTCCCTCCTGCAGTGACGGCCTTCAGAGAGAAGCGCACTTCGGAACCACCGCCGAGATCTACGCCTACCGCGAGGAGCAGGAATACGGGATTGAGACGGTGAAAGTGAAAGCCGTTGGCAGGCAGAGGTTTCAGGTTCTGGAGATGAGGACACAGGCTGACGGGTAAGAGGGCGGAGCTGCAGAGGGTGGGAGGGGTACTGGCAGAGGACTATGGGGGAGGGGGGGGGTACTGGTAGAGGATTGTGGGAGATGGGAGGGTAAGGGGGGGGGTACTGGTAGAGGATTTTGGGAGGGGGGGTACTGGTAGAGGATTATGGGAGGGTGGGGGGGTACTGGTAGAGGATTGTGGGAGATGGGAGGGTAAGGGGGGGGTACTGGTAGAGGACTGTGGGAGATGGGAGGGGAAGGGGGGGTACTGGTAGAGGATTGTGGGAGGGGGGGTACTGGTAGAGGATTGTGGGAGGGGGGTACTGGTAGAGGATTATGGGAGGGTAGGGGGGGGTACTAGTAGAGGACTGTGGGAGATGGGAGGGTAAGGGGGGGGTACTGGTAGAGGATTGTGGGAGGGGGGTTACTGGTAGAGGATAATGGGAGGGTGGGGGGGTACTGGTAGAGGATTGTGGGAGATGGGAGGGTAAGGGGGGGGGGGTACTGGTAGAGGACTGTGGGAGATGGGAGGGGAAGGGGGGGGTACTGGTAGAGGATTGTGGGAGATCGGAGGGTAAGGGGGGGTACTGGTAGAGGATTATGGGAGGGGAAGGGGGGGGGTACTGGTAGAGGATTGTGGGAGATGGGAGGGTAAGGGGGGGGGGTACTGGTAGAGGATTGTGGGAGATGGGAGGGTAAGGGGGGGTACTGGTAGAGGATTGTGGGAGGGGGGTACTGGTAGAGGATTGTGGGAGATGGGAGGGTAAGGGGGGGGTACTGGTAGAGGACTGTGGGAGATGGGAGGGGAAGGGGGGGGGTACTGGTAGAGGATTGTGGGAGATCGGAGGGTAAGGGGGGGTACTGGTAGAGGACTGTGGGAGATGGGAGGGGAAGGGGGGGTACTGGTAGAGGATTGTGGGAGATGGGAGGGTAAGGGGGGGGGGTACTGGTAGAGGACTGTGGGAGATGGGAGGGTAAGGGGGGGTACTGGTAGAGAATTGTGGGAGATGGGAGGGTAAGGGGGGGGGTACTGGTAGAGGATTGTGGGAGATGAGAGGGTAAGGGGGGGTACTGGTAGAGGACTGTGGGAGATGAGAGGGTAAGGGGGGGTACTGGTAGAGGACTGTGGGAGATGGGAGGGGAAGGGGGGGTACTGGTAGAGGATTGTGGGAGATGGGAGGGTAAGGGGGGGTACTGGTAGAGGATTGTGGGAGATGGGAGGGAGGGGGGGTACTGGTAGAGAATTGTGGGAGATGGGAGGGTAAGGGGGGGTACTGGTAGAGGACTGTGGGAGATGAGAGGGTAAGGGGGGTACTGGTAGAGGACTGTGGAGATGAGAGGGTAGAGGGCGGGGGGGGGTACTGGTAGAGGATTGTGGGAGATGGGAGGGTAAGGGGGGTACTGGTAGAGAATTGTGGGAGATGGGAGGGGAAGGGGGGGGGGTATGGTAGAGGGACTGTGGGAGATGAGAGGATAAGGGGGGGGGTACTGGTAGAGGACTGTGGGAGATGAGAGGGTAAGGGGGGGGGGTACTGGTAGAGGATTGTGGGAGATGGGAGGGTAAGGGGGGGTACTGGTAGAGAATGTGGGAGATGGGAGGGGAAGGGGGGGGGTACTGGTAGAGGACTGTGGAGATGAGAGGGTAAGGGGGGGGTACTGGTAGAGGATTGTGGAGATGGGAGGGTAAGGGGGGGGTACTGGTAGAGAATGTGGGAGATGGGGGTAGAGGGGGGGGGGGGGGGGTACTGGTAGAGGACTGTGGGAGATGGGAGGGGAAGGGGGGGTACTGGTAGAGGATTGTGGGAGATGGGAGGGTAAGGGGGGGTACTGGTAGGGAGATGGGAGGGGAAGGGGGGGTACTGGTAGAGGACTGTGGGAGATGGGAGGGGAAGGGGGGGTACTGGTAGAGGATGTGGGAGATGGAGGGTAAGGGGGGGTACTGGTAGAGGATAGTGGGAGATGGGAGGGGAAGGGGGGGGTACTGGTAGAGGATTGTGGGAGATGGGAGGGTAAGGGGGGGGGTACTGGTAGAGGATGTGGGAGATGGAGGGTAAGGGGGGGGTACTGGTAGAGGATTGTGGGAGATGGGAGGGAAGGGGGGGTACTGGTAGAGGATTGTGGGAGATGGGAGGGGAAGGGGGGGTACTGGTAGAGGACTGTGGGAGATGGGAGGAAGGGGGGGGTACTGGTAGAGGACTGTGGGAGATGGAGGGTAAGGGGGGGTACTGGTAGAGGACTGTGGAGATGGGAGGGACGGGGGGGGTACTGGTAGAGGATTGTGAGGATGGAGAAGGGGGGGTACTGGTCAGAGGATTGGATGGAGGGAAGGGAGGGGGTACTGGTACGAGGACTGTGGGAGATGGAGGGTAAGGGGGGGGGTACTGGTAGAGGACTCTGAGGGGAAGGAGGGAGGGGGTCACTGGTAGAGGATTGTGGGAGATGGGAGGGTAAGGGGGGGGTACTGGTAGAGGATTGTGGAGAGATGGGAGGGTAAGGTGGGGGTACTGGTAGAGGACTGTGGGAGATGGGAGGGTAAGGGGGGGGTACTGGTAGAGGGAGTCCGGAGTCAG